>NC_089595.1:26338983-26362097 GCF_019320115.1 Miscanthus floridulus
TCAAATACAGTAGTGGATAACAGCAATAAGTAGTTAATAGCAAAAAACAGTTCAAGGCAGAAGTCTCTTGAGAATGCAAAAGGCCTGCAAACCTAGTTCACACGAGCTTTCACAGCGTGCCTTTATTTACGCTAAAAGCAGTCTCATCAGCAGTGAAAGTTCCTAGCCGAATAAAAAGTTTCAGAAGTCAAACCTAGCGGCCTTGCAATGATAAGTAGTCCAGTCTAAGAAGAAGTGTTGTGATAATAAAAAATACTAGCCGAAAAAGCGGTTCCATTCGAATACTCTGCTGCGAGAAAGAGGTAGATCTTATTAATCGACAATCTGAAAGTCTTTGTGGGACATAAAGAAATAAAACAACAACTGGTCTTTGCTGATGTATTCTTCTTGTTGTAGAAGTTTGATTTTTACAAGTTCATGATATGAAGAGCCTTTAGATGACCCTACTAAGAAAAGTAAAGTAGAGGAAGACTAACCAGATGAATATGCTTTTTTCACTTGGGACTAGGGCTTGCCTTCTCTTAACGGTAGAAAAAAGGAGCTCTCCTAAGCAGTAGCAAGCGCTTGATGCTATCTCCGACTTGAGTCTATAAATTCCTTATGAGCTAAGCAGCATACTTGATATGTTGGAATAGAAGGAATGAAAGATCCATCTTTGTGGGTTCGGCCCCCACGGAGCGGTGTGTATCATGGGGTTGAGTACAAAGCATGTTTCAGACCTTGGGCGGGGCGGTGACTTTATTTTAGTAGAATTTCTCAAGTAGGAATAGATCTATTCATAGTAGATCTCCATTGTTAACTCAGCTTGTGCCTGTTCGGGAGAAGTTGGGTGCCCCGGCTCATAAGAACAGAAATCTGCTATTTCTTCGTATGCTTTGGTTTTGGAACCTGCGTCAAAGGCACTGAAGGGACACTGGAAGACTAATTTGGACTCAATTTTGCCCTGATTGACCAATTTCCATAATTTATACTGATGCAAGCCCTATAAACTACTCCCACCCTTCTACAGCCGGAAAGGAAACCGCATCCAAGAGCCATTGGCTTACCACCCGGAGAGGACAAAGAAAGCTCCCACTATTCAAAAGGAAGACCGGGAAGACGAATCCAAACCAGGGCTCTGGAAAGCAAAACCGTCTCTAGAGAGAAATTGGGTCTCCATTTCACTTTATTTTCAAGGGGAATCAAAGCAAATGCTGCTCTATTATCCAACGGCCCCACCCAGATCTGCTTTCTATCTCGGTAGTCTGGTATGTGTAAGTTATACCAGCCTGACAACTAGATTGTTGGAGTTCCATTAAGTCTTCCCTGAAGCTGGTCCCTCTGTGAACTACTGAAGCTGCTCTTTCCTCCTTACCAGTGAAGTACTAAACAGAAGAGGCAGAAAGAGAGTAGCTCCTATCTGACCCTGCCGGGCTGACCCTCCCTAAAGGTCAGGAACTATTGCCACCTCAACCTCCGAACTCCGAAGAATCAGACTCAGACGGAGCTGCATTACCGGATTGCCATCCTTCCTTACTTCTGTCACTTGTCAATGGCACTGATCTTTCTCTCTTCGATGTCGTCTGCGAAGATCGGTTGCTGTCAGTGAACTTCTTTTGAACAAAGATTTGATACTAGCTCGTTCAATCAATACTTTTATCGAATCTACCTCCTTTCCCTCCCCGCTATGCCTATTCTCTTGCGAATCCAATAATATAAGCCCTACAAAACCTATTAAATACACCGAAAGCCTTGTTCATGCCAGTCTATAAACCACATCCAAATCAGTTCTTGCGGAGAATAGCCTTTTCCTTAAAAAGACCTAACTTCACGAAGCCTTAGAATAGTTTCGGGTAGTCTTTGCCTTATTGGTAAAAGAGACCTCAAAACGGAGACCTCGAAGTCCCCGCAGAGCTGAAACCTCTCCTTGAAGAGTTCCGAGACATCGTTCCAGCTGATTCAAATACCTAACTAAGCGACCTGAATGGAAGGCTAACCAATGAATGAACTGTTCTCCCCAGCTGTTACGAACTATCAGATGGTCAAGAATTGACAGGAATGAAGGGAATTCTAAATGGATGTAAGAAGTTGCTGGATGGTTTGCTCCAATGAAGAGGTACACCTAGGTAGGAGGGAGGGAGCTTTCCCACTTTGCAGCTGAGTAGTTCTGCCGCTCCACGTTGGATAGGAAAGGGGTGGAGAAGGTTCATTTATCAGGAATCTACTTGTTGCATAATGCACATGCCACAAACGATAAAGTGGAAGCACACTCAGATGAAGAGGATGGTGAATTGATCAATAATCCCATTTCTTTTTTTGCTGAGAAATCTTGGATCAAGACATACAAGGCAGCATTGGTCAAACATAGGACTACCTAGGCTAGGTCATTCATTGCTTGGTCCGCTATATTCGTTTTGTCTTCTAGTTCTCCACCACAGGGACTTCCTACTACTCCGCCGAATCTCTCATCTGAGAAAGTAGGTCACCTGGGTCGGGTAAAGCAGCGTAGATAAGGCTGGAGTTTATGAACAAGTTGATGTCTACTAGGGCATTGACCGTACAAGCAGGTAAGTATAGGGCTCGGCTAGGAATTCGTTTATGCTTATATTTATAAGCTTTCTTCTCACTAGGTAGGGCGGGCAGTTGGTCTTATTGCCCTGCATCATATGAGAAGGAGTTCTTCCACGAAATAGAGGTCGTCTATGGTCTTTGTGGCATTGATGGATAGTACTGGTCTGTTGTCAACAAATAGACTGGCTAGGTCACAGTCTGCTAAGTCTACTAGTGGGATATGAATATGCATTAGTAGTAGTTATTGCTGCCGGATTGGTATTAACAGTTGGTCAAGTCTAACGTAACGTTTTTCAAGTAGAAGGATAGGGCATTAATTACCTGGGGTCGATAGGTACACCTTTATAATCAATTATTAGCACAAAGCTCTCATCTCACTTTTCATAGGTAGGCGAAAACTCTATAGTGATAGTGTAGTGTATATTGGCTTGGATTCTTTCTATTGTTATGGGAAAGGCATATCCCCACCCAGTTCTTCTTCGTCTTAATTAATAACTCCTTCCTGAACTTCAAAGTACGATAGAAACTGACTTATATCTCGTAGGAAAACTAGAGAATGAGCCATCTCCATCTCGTAGAGAAACTAGAGAGGTGCTGGGCGCAGCTGAAAGGAAATCCAAGAAGAGTCCATGAAAGGCTAGCACGATTAGGATCCTTTGTAGGGTTTATCTCGGAAGAGAAGGCTATGAAGCGAACATCTCTTCTTTGGGAGAGAGGGGAAGATCTATGCAGGACACTTAACCCGTGCCGGAGGACTGCACACAGCTGGTACAACCTCGTGTGGTACATTTTACATGTTCTTACAAGTCCGATGGTACAGTTGACCTAGTATCGAATTATTATAGATTCCGTTGGCAGCCATTGCCCCCCTGCATGTCGTCTGACACGACCGAAACGAAACTTTACACCCCCTAGCAGCCCCCTGTCGGCATCGAAAATGGAGGGAAGTGCGCGTGCTGATGTTTAATCATGCGATGCCAATGATGTAAGCGCGGGCCCGCAGGTGCAGACAGGTTCAGTCGGGGGTTATGCAAGCTTCAGAGGTGGGGGGTACGATTGTGGAAGATCGCGTGGAGGCAAGGGTTGGAGATTATGTTTTCTTTTTTCCCTTATATAAACATAGAAACATGTTTCATCTAACACCAACTCATTCTAAAAAAAAGTTCATGAAGTTGGCGGTGCCTAACTCTAGCCACTAGCAATGAGAAATCCTAGCAAGCTAATGTAATTCTAGGAATTCAAAATAGGGGAAATACATAAAAGTGTTTAAAATAACCATTTAAGAGTAGTAAGTTTATACACATGAGTCTCAGCATCTCGAGGAAGCAGGAACAGTCCAGAGAAAACCACCCAACTAACTTTTTTTAAGTCTGTCTACTTAACAACTATGTATTTATGTAGTTTCAACATATGATTTTTTTGCACCATAGAATTAAGATCCAACAGTCTACACTCTTTTCTACCTCTAGCCTTCTTCTACCTCTAGACAATCACAAATCACAAGATCACAGATCCATAGATCACAAGAAACATTTTTTTTCTATAAAAAGGACAAATCACAGCAGAGGAGGAGATACCTGGAGCCAGATCCGTTTCGAGTCACTGCACGCCAGGTACACATCGGAACTGCTGCCGAGTCACTGCACTGTGCGACGCCTTGCACCGGGCCCGAGGCGCTCACCTGTTATCCGCCCGAGGCTACAGTGGCGTGGCGTCGACAGGATGGCGTGGCAGGACACTGATTGGAAAGAGAAAAAATCCATGTGTTTTTTTGTGTGTGTTAAAACACACGTGTGTTTTATAACATTTCTGTTTTTTTTTATCTACGGTAGAATCGAGCCGTTCCAACAGAAAGAGACAAAATCTGGAATCCAAGGGTTTTGGCTTTTCCCTGCCCGTTTCTGCGCCCGCGCGCGCTCCCCCCGCTCCCCTCTTTTCCCGCCGCCACGACTCGCCACGCGCGCCGCATCGCCGCCGGCGAACTCGCGCACAACAGATCAGAGATTTTCCCGGCCGTGCCCCCCCGCCCCTCTCGGCGAGAGGCGTCGCCCTCCTCCTCGTCGTCCCCTTCCCCGTCCTCTACTGTTTCGGGGCGGGTTGCCCTAGGAGTCGGTTTCGTTCCAAGAACGACCCAATCGAACCACCATACATTGCGGTCAACCCCCATCTGTGGACCTATCGCCCACACTAAGCCCTCTTCCTTCGAGTATCTGTGGGGGTTCGGTCGAATCCCCATCCGGCCATCCGCCACACTAAGCCCGGTCCTGCCCGTGTTGCGATGCGCGGCGAGGCCAGCAATGACGGCGGTGGCGGGGATACCCAAGTCCTGGACGGCGGGACACCTCCGTTAGGTGAGTGCGCATTGTTTATTGGCTGTGGGCGATAGGTGTAATGTAAAGGTGCTAATTTTTTTTGGGTGGATGTACACTGCGGTCATCAGGTTCTCCATCGAGTGATGGGGATGGGACACAGCGCGAGGCGGATGATTGGGCCCTGTACGACGAAACACAGCCTCTGGATGATGCCGAGACCCAGTTAGTAGACGAGGTGGTGGAGAAGGAGGAGGGTGTGGCTGGCGATTGGACGGAGACACAGTTGGTGGAGAGTGGCGATGAGGATGGTGGTGATGACGGTGACCAAGTGAAGACGCAGCAGGAGGTGGAAGATGGGAAAGGGGGTGATGTCGGTGGTGGCGCTGAGGATAATGCCGGTAATTGTACTAAGACCCAGTTGGATGAAGAATGTGAGGTGGATGTAGTGAACACCGTTGTTGGAGACATGGTTGAGACCCAGTTGGTTGAGGAATCTGAGGATGATGATGATGATGACAACGATGGATTAAATGGCGATGATGAACATGATCTTGGTGAGTGGGGGAAGACCCAGTTGGTTGAAGACTCTGATGAAGACATAGGTGACGATGGGTTGAGCGATGGCACTGTTGTCCTAAGTGACAATGAGAGCTTATCAGGGGATGAGAGGGGTGTGAAGTCAGGAATGAACAAAAGGGATGCGAATTTGGAAATGGAAGGAAGTATCGAGGGGTTAAATGGAGGGATTAAGAAGCATGATGATAACAATAATTTGGTGGATTCTGATGCATCGACAGATGAGGAGGGTGACACAGGTTCAGGTTAGTTACCAGTTACTGAATCTGCTATTATTGCTATCTTTGTCACGTAGCAATTCATTAGTATCATTCTATAAAATTTACAATATAAAATGCTTACAGAAGTGCCCTGTAGTTTTATCAGTTTTCAGTCGAGAGAGGCCTAAAGGTATCAAAGTAGTCCAGAGACCACTTGTTCTGTTTCTTATTTTAAAATTAAAACTTGTCTTTTAGAATTTTGTCCGATAACAGAAATATATTTTCTCAGACAATCACAATGTGTAGTCTCTTT
Organism: Miscanthus floridulus; assembly: GCF_019320115.1. Lineage (NCBI taxonomy): Eukaryota > Viridiplantae > Streptophyta > Magnoliopsida > Poales > Poaceae > Miscanthus > Miscanthus floridulus. The sequence continues at coordinate 26,344,935 of NC_089595.1, forward strand.
TTTTTGGAAGGTAATGGTGCTTTTGTTGAGATTTTATTTCATTTTTGTTTTCCCTGGTAAAGAGGTGATGTAGCTTTACATATTCATCTTTGGGGGAAATTTTAGTTATCAATGCTTTGATTCTTACTCGAAGGCAAGTAAAGGGGAATGACATTGTCAATCAATTAGTAAAAGTGTTCTGTATCTCTGGTTTGAACATAATGAAGAATTGCACTTGATTTTTCTTTTATATATACTACCCTTATTTCTAAAAATTCTTAGTTTATTAGATTTAATTTAATCTGGCTTTTTAGTGAAACTTAATTTTTTCTCTCTAATGCCAACATATGTGCAACATCTAGGTCACCTTCAGATGAAATTACCTTCTGTTCGTGTTGCATCAGTACGGACATGTGGAATTTCTGAACCTCGGGACACTATGTCTGTGAACTGTATGAAGCAAGGGAAACAAAAGGCCTCATCCAATGCAATACATCCCCTGCCGAAAATTGTAGATGAATCTACTTCGTGTAGCACCTCCTTTGGTGGGGTTGATAACGACTCCCATGGTTATGTACAGAACCATGATAAAGGTGGAGGTAAAAGCAGAGATAAGTGCTCAACAGCAAAAAAGCTTTTTGCTGACACAGCAGCTGAGGATGGTGAAAACAACAGCAGATGTCTTGCTGGATTAAGCTATGTTGGATCACAGGAGCCTGGTGATCTGTCACAAGCAAATGCTTTTGATGTTGTGGACAGGTTGATTTCAATCAACGGTGGATTATCATCTCAAGAAAACACCCCAAATAAATTGGAAAAAGAAAAGCCACGTGTTTCAAGTAAGAGGGGGACTTTAATGTTGGCTGAGAAGGTTGACCTTGGTAGAAGTTCCAATATGAAGGCAGAAATATTTGAATTTGTGGATAGCCGTGAAGATGATGGAGGAGGTGACTTTTTCAGTAAAAACAAAGACATCTTGTTGCCGAAACCAATTGGTAGAGGAAAACCAAAGAGTCATTCTACCAGAGCAAAGAAATCTTCCACAAAAAAATCACAGGAAGAAAATAAGATGGGGGAAGCCATGAACAAAAGAAATACCAAACTACCTGGGAGGTTTGAAACTATTCCTTTATCAGATTCAAGACTATTCAGAAGTGATGTAAAGAGTAAGCGGGCTTCTGGAAACAGGACTAAGAAAAACCTTTTGAAGGACTTAGATGATCTATCAAATGCCAAATCATTGGAAGAACAGGAAAAGGCTGATGTAGCTTTGAATGATGTTGGTCCAGATACTCAAATGGCTGCTGAAGCTATGGAGGCCCTGGTACAATGTTCACCTGCTAAAAATTTATCTGCTGAAGGTCAACCTCTGTTCAATAGAGATATGAGAGCTGAGATGTCCAGAATAACTAAAAGTCATTTGAAGAATGGTTCTCCTCAGAGAACTAGCAACATCCAGAAAGGTGTCGCAACACGTTCTAAAAGAAGAAAAGTAACTGACTTCAGTACCAAGCCTCAGAAAGAAAGACTAAGAGGATCGAAGACGCAAGAAAGTTCTGAGCCTATAGTAAAAGTGAAACATAAGCAAACAAAGTCTGTACCAGAGAAGAGCAAAGTTTCAAAGAAATTTATCGATGAAAATAAGTACCATGGGACACCTGTTGCTCACCGAACTAGGCATTGTGGTAGGAATGACCCTTCTGCATTTATCGAGTTATCTAATAAACACTTGAGGAGAGGCAAGAAATTGACAGGTGACAGCTCCACTATTGGGCAAGTGCAAAATAACCACATTGCAACCAAATCTGGTTTGAGTTATTTTGAAAAAGAAAGCACAGAGCAGACTTGTACAAATAATGATCAAGATCTTCAGCAATCTAGGGATGGAAGCGCACAACGGACCAGTGTAAATAATGTTCAAAACCTTGAAGCACACAGAGTTGAACCAACAACTGATGTTACATGCAGAGATTCCCCATCGCACCCCAAACGGCGAAGAACACCTACAAAAATGATACAGTCAACCGCTGCAGCTGCTGCAAATCATGAAATACCGTCAGAAGTGGCAAGACCATGCAAGAAAAGGCGGATTTTCATAAGAAGTGTTTCTGACCTGCTAAAGTATGCAATGAGGGAACCTTCCCATGGAAGATCAGTTTCTATGATGTCCAACATTATAGAAAAGTCATTAGCTGCTTCTCCTGTACTTAATTCTTCTGTAAGAGATGACAGGAAAACTTCTTCTGATGTCATTAGCTCTGCACAGAGACTGAAGGAATCCTCCCATGTTGAGGATACAAGCAAATCACCAAAAAACAATCCTCAAGTTCCGAATAGTGCCATGAAAACACCTTCAAAAGTTGTTAATGAATTGTCACCTACTTTTAGTCCTGTGAATCCGTCAAAAGGCTCAAGTAGAAGCTTGTCGAAAGCTTCTATTGCGAGAGAATTACTGAAGCTAGATCCTGAAAATGTGCTATCAAATCAGCAGAGAAAAGATTCCAGAAGAAGGAAGGATATGGCCAGTGTCAGTATTTTAATCAGCCATCATTTGGATGACGATGTTATCAAACGTCAAAAGAAGGTAAACTATATTTCTATATATATTCTTGTTAGTAATCATCACTTTGAATGAGGTATATTCATGACCTATGTTGTAGATCTTGGCGCGCTTAGGAGTTTGTGAAGCATTTTCGATGGCCGATGCAACACACTTTGTTGCAGATAGATTTTGCCGCACAAAGAATATGCTAGAAGCAATAACTCTTGGCAAGCCAGTAGTTACATCAATGTGGCTTGAAAATTGTGGACAAGCAGGCTGTTTTATTGATAAGAGGAAGTATATTCTGAGGGATGAAAAAAAGGAAAAGGAGATAGGTTTCAGCATGCCTATATCACTGACCTCAGCTTGCAAACATCCTCTTCTGCTGGTACTGTGAAATTTTTAATCCTATTTCATCTACGCCTGTCCTCGATTCATTTTTTTTACTGAAAAAATCATTTATTTATACAGGGAAAAAGAGTCTTTGTAACATCAAATGTGAAACCAAGTCAAGCAGTGGTGACTAGCTTGGTTAAAGCATCATCGGGGCAGGTCAGCCTTATTTTATTTTCCAACATACTTTAAGCTTTTGTTTGTATTAGAAATTTGAATTACATGTTAACAATGACTGGATTAGTTATATAACAATTGTTTTGTAGGAAACAGTAAGGGGCTCCCTACTGGTTAATATGACAAAATGATATAGGTTATTCACAAAAATATAATAAATACTCTTATTAGAAAAACAAGATTTGCTGTGGAATCTTTTTCTATCGCCATCATTGCAATTTGTATCAACAAGACTGTTTTGAAACAAATAAACTAGGACAACCTAGTACACCAAAAGTCGAGTAAACTGGTTCTCAAGTTAAACGGTTGCTGAATCATTTTATACAGGCAAACATTAGTTTTTTTTTCTTGTATGTGATAATAGCATTTGTATGTTTGTTCTTACTGCTCTAGATGTAGGATAGGACTACATCAAGGGTCAGCTTTGAGCCCTTATTTGTTTGCTTTAGTGATGGATGAGGTCACAAGGGACATACAAGGGGACATCCCTTGGTGTATGCTTTTCGCGGACGATGTAGTGCTAGTTGATGAAAGCCGGACAGGAGTGAATCAGAAACTGGAGTTATGGCGGGAGACTTTGGAGTCCAAAGGTTTTAGACTTAGTAGAACTAAAACTGAGTATATGAGATGTGACTTCGGCACTACTACTCGGGAGGAGGAAGATGTTAGTTTGGAAGGTCAAGTAGTGCCTAGGATGGATACCTTTCGATATTTAGGATCAATGCTACAGAGGGACGGGGATATTGATGAAGATGTTAGCCATAGAATCAAAGCAGGGTGGATGAAGTGGCGGCAAGCGTCTGGTGTCCTATGTGACAAAAGGGTACCACAGAAGCTAAAAGGTAAGTTTTATAGGACGGCGATTAGACCTGCTATGTTGTATGGTGCAGAATGTTGGCCTACGAAAAGACGACATATTCAACAGCTAAGTGTCGCGGAAATGCGTATGTTGCGTTGGATTTGCGGGCATACAAGAAGGGATCAAGTTCGGAACGATGATATACGTGAGAGATTAGGGGTAGCGCCAATTGAAGAAAAGCTTGTCCAACACCGGTTGAGATGGTTTGGACATGTGCAACGGAGACCTCTAGATGCACCGGTGCGTAGTGGAATCCTAAGTCAGGATAGTAACGTGAAGAGAGGCAGAGGAAGACCGAAGTTGACTTGGGTAGAGGCAATAAAAGGAGACTTGAAAGGATGGAATATACCCAAAGACTTAGCCTTAGATAGGAGTGCTTGGAAGACAGCTATTCACGTGCCTGAACCTTGATTGTTTCTGTTGGGTTTCAACTCTAGCCTACCCCAACTTGTTTGGGACTTAAAGGCTTTGTCGTCGTTGTTGTTGTTGCTCTAGAGTTGAAAATCTTTTAGGTAGGCATACTGATCTCATGAAGTTCTTTAGCATTTTCAACATGCTTCATGGTTTATATTAGCAACTACTCCCCCCGCTCCATATTGTAAGCCATTTTTGGCTTTTTTAGGTACATAGCTATGTACCTGAATATGCATTATGTCTAGATACATAGTAAAAGCTATACAACTAGAAAAGTCAGAACGACTTACAATTTGAAACGGAGGGAGTAGTTCCTTATGAATGCCCAGCCTGCTGCTTAGAATACAATTTTGGTACCCAATATTCGTTAACCCTTGCAAAAGATGTGAATAAACCAATAAAGTAGGAAACTTTCCAATATATTTTAGTATCAAGCAGGCAATTGCTGTTACACTTGTCATTTGTATATTGCTTGCAGTTTCCCTCGGTACTTTGAAAAACCATTTTTCTTTAATCAAAATATGGAAGTCATATCCCTCGCTGTATTAGTTGGCATTCTGATGCAATCGGTGATGTGTTGCCGAATACTTGAATAATGAAACTGAACTTTGGGTTTTGTGTAACACATCAACCAACTAATGGCTCTAAAGTTTTACTTTCACTGAATATATGTGGAATGTCTAAATACATCTTTCTTTAAAAAAAAATTACAGCTTATGTTTTTTTGTATACAAATATGCAGCACTGATTTTTTTTTTTCCGGTTGGTTTTCTTTTTTCCTTCTCTTATGTTTTTTTATGTTGTACTGTTTAACTGTCTTCCTTTGTGATACATTAAGTGGACAATATGGAAAAAGGTTATCTATCAGGCCATCAGGGTACTTGATTTGGTTCAAATGTTGACTAATGCCTTCGCCAAACAGACGCAAAATAATTACATCCATGTTAAGTACTCTGTAAAGGGTCAAATTTATGCAATCTTCCATCCATGCGTGTGAAGTTTGAACTAAGTTGGGATGTGAGTTCAAGATTGTATTCGAAGTGACAAATTAAATGGGATTTTGTCTCAATGGTCACTGTTTGGCACAACATGCCTAACCTTTCTTTTTGGTTTTGCAGCCACTAGAGAGGGTAGGACGATCCATAATGAAGGAAAAGGAGGTACCTCCTGACCTACTGGTTATCTCATGTGAAGAAGACTATGAAACTTGTGCACCACTACTCGAGAAAGGTCAGATATACTACACCATACTTTGCATACTATTTTCTCCTCAGGATCTGGGCAGTCGGCTAATGTACATGAGTACCCAATAGGTGCTAGTGTTTTTAGCGTGGAGTTTCTACTAAACGGTATAGTCATTCAGAAACTGGAGTATGAGAGGTGAGTGAACCTAAGCTAATTTCATCCATTGAATCATGCATTCTTTGCATTAGTTTTTTCCTCCATAATCTCTGTTGATATTTGAGCAGGCACCGCCTTTTCATGGACCGAGTCAAACAGACCCGCTCATCACGGTGGTTGAAGGACACCGTGCAAGACCGGTTTGTCCCTGTACCCAAGCGCCCCCGTACCTAGGGGAACAGGGTCGGTGCAGAAATTTTCAACTAAATTGTGCTCCTGTTTCCCGAGCCTCAGCAGCTCAGGACCACTGTATATATGTAAGACATGCTATACTATTCCTGCTCGTCCCCTGGCCTCTCCATCTCTAGGCCAGCGTAAATGTATCGCCGCAAATGCGTCCGCCCTGTGCTGATTGCGTAATGCGGGCCTAGTCTTTTGTTTTCCTCGTCTGTAAATTTTGTATTGTATGTAGGTGTTCATATGATGTGTTGTAGCCATGCCCACCGGGTTGCGCCGGATGCCGCGGGTGCGGGTGCGGCCGCCCCCGCCACCCTAGCATCCACCACCACCTGTCTCCTCCCCCACTGGCCTAGCACTTGCTGGAATTCGCGCCGAAGCTCCGTACTGGAGATCTCACAAGAGCTCCGTGCCGCCGCGCAGGAGCTCATGGCGAAGCTTCGTCCCATGCGACAGGAGACAATCGGCCTGTTCGCTGGTTGGTTTCTAGGCTGGTTTGAGCTAGGTGGTGCTGATTTGTTGTGAGAGTAAAACACTGTTGGCTGGCTGGTTTGGGTTGGCTAAAACCAACAAGCGAACAGGCTGAATGTCTCCAGCGGATGAAGGCTTCCTCCGATTTTTGGGATGTGGTTGTCCCCAAATCTCCCAAACCAAATGTCGCACCCCTTCCTCGTTAGTGTCCTGTTCGCTTCGCTGATAAGCCATGGCTGAAAGTACTATTGGTTGATTTGGTGTGAGAGAAAAATATTATTTGTTGGCTGAAAAAATACGGCTTATAAACAGCGAACATGGCGCAAATCGATCACTGCGACGGAGGCTATCTTGTGGTCAGCCGAGCCAATCAAACCCTAAGAAGCATGATCATGTCACTGACCACGCAGCACACGGTGGAAGAGGTGTCAGGATCTAGGTCCCCACGAGCCCGCGGTGACCGATCACCTGTCGGGGGCCACCCAACTGGAAGCTGAGCCGTCATCGTAACGAGGCAAAAGGAAAGCTGCCCTTGACACTACACGGCTGAGAATTTCCTTGAGTGTCAAAATAAAACCTGTCATGAAAAATATAGTTTCCTTGGCTGTGGACTTCGACCTCCAAGGAAATATATATTTCTTGACGGTTGAAGTAAACCGCCAAGGAATAAGGATGTTTCCTGACAGGTTTTAAGCACCTCCAACGAAATTACCAATATTCCTTGGGTGTTATTCTAAACCGTCAAGTAAGTTATCATTTTCTTAAGGGTTATTGATTTTTCTTGGAGGTTGACACCCAATGAAATGCTTGTAAGTACTTGACATGATTCTAAAATACAAAATGTAATAATTGTGGTCTACATGATTCCTATGCAGCCCAACACAATTTTGACAAGAACTAGACAACCTAATTAATGTTATCTAAGACTTTCATGGATTTTCAAAGTGATTTACAATTTTCTATGGTTTAAGTGATTTTTACCTGGTTTTAGAAAGTAACATCAACTTGAACTACACGTCCTATCAAACATCGTCCAAAATTAGACAAAAAAATATACAAGAAGACATGTTCCATTTGAGCTCACATCATGAAAAGCTATAGAAAATGAAGTGTTTTGTTAGGGATTACTCGAACATATATTTTGGTGACTCTGACAGAAAAAGACAATAATATCTTAAAGGTGTCTAAAAATTCTAAAATTTGGCATGAGATCATAATATAGTTGTATTATTGTTGACGGTAGTTATCATCTATCAAGAATCGTCAACATAACTTGTAAAAGGGCATGAAAATGATCACCAACATAGACTTAGGGGTTTAAACTAATAATTTCCACAAGTTTTGGTGAATCTGTGTTTTCAACAGAGTTTATTCAGAAAACCGTTCAGGTGGATCAAATCGGCAAATTAAATCGCAATTATACATGACGGGAACAACGCCATAAGGTTCCAGAAGACATCAGAAGGCACTCCACCAAAGTGGGGCATGAGAGGATGCCAGGTGGGGCCTGCAGGCTAACCGGCCCCTAGGCCCACCAGTCAGCCTCTAGCTTCTTACGTCGGTTCTCCACTACCTCTTAGATTGCATCTACGCCGTTTTTTCAAGTTGGTTTGATCCAAGGGTCCAGAATTAATGCTCCGCCCTATACATATCAGCCCCTACCCCCTCCCTGAGGCAATACGATCATAAGCCAAAATCAGATCAGAAATTATGGTTTCCAAAGAGAAGAGAATAGAGCTCCCATTCTTCAAGTTCTAGTATAGGCTAGCTAGCAAGATTTAAGTAGAGTTGGGCTATTGCTCAGGATTCTGGATTCGTCGTCTGGAGGCTGGTAAATCCATTGTATCCCTCTATATTTTGACTTTGTGCTACTTCAATACTATATTTGTATCTATTATGTTGCTAGTTTGCTTTGGTAATATACTTGATATAGTCATGATTAATGATGGATTTATGCATATGTTCGCAAAGCGATTAGCTCAATACTCGAGTGAGTGAAGTGGTCAACATTATGTAAGCGTGGTGCTTAAACATTGTTTATCTACGGATGCACTCTACACTCCGGGCCATGTGGTAGATCGCGAGTGTGATATTCTCGTTGAGTCCTTTGTAATCCACTTCCGACAAGCTCTGTTCTTGATCTTCCTTAGTAATGGTCCTTATGCATAGATACAAAGTTAGTTATGCTATAGATGAAAGTATATATACTAGAGTGTATAAAAGACTTAGTAAATAAGAAATGACTTAGGAATCTTTTCTCTTAATTAATCTCCTGCCTAGCCATACTACATTTATGAGTATCTATTTCTATCTCTAGATTACTATCAATGCCTTACGCTTATCATTTATTTATCATTTGACTTACCCCTGTTAAAGCATGAGAGTTGATGATCTTATCATAAGTAATGCATATTTGTCAATATCTCTAGCCACCCCATCGCTCCTCCCTGTAGAAAAATATAAATAACGATACCTGGTATACTCCCGGGTGAAATACTATAATTGTATATTATCTGTGCGCTTGCGGATTACTTAGTATATACAAATTTACAAGTGTTCTCAATAATTACCAACAATGCATTTCTAGCATCATTGCTAGGGATGACAACTTAGTAAAGAGTGATGCTAAGAAATGCCAACAATTATCTTGCCATAAAATTTTTAAATCATATTAACAAAGTTGGACTATATATTATTCACGAATGGATACATCTCTTACATAGTGTATATGTGAAATGCTGAATGAAACCCTAATGCCCTCACTCTCTCTCTTGCACACAGGTTGGAACACTTTGTGGATCCGATGGCCGCGATTTTGGCCCAATGAAAGCAGCCAACGACTATCTTGGATGGGAGTGTTATAAATATAAGTTGGCCGGCTTGTGGCCGTCTCTCTTGTGAACATTCTAACACCCTTGTGAGCATGCAAGAACACCTCCCTCTCATCTCTTTGCATTGCGCTGATCAAATTGAGATAGGGAGAGATCTGGTGCATTTGCTTTGGAGTTTTATATCTAATGGCACTAGTTTATCGAGTTGGATGTGGTTTTCTTATTACTCTAGGTGGTTACTGCCACCTAGATGGCTTGGAGTAGCTGTTGGTCGTTGAGGAAGAGTTGGTGATTGTTCTTCGCCTATGACCGGTAGGGCTTCTTATTATACTAATCAACCTTTGCTAGATGTGTTTTATGTCGAGATGCCCTTTGAAGTAGTGTGATGCTTCGATGGCGATGGTGAGCTACGTGAGCCTAAATTGACAAGAGCTCGGCAGCCACAAGGAGCTCAAGTGCCAAAACCACCAAGGAAATTAATTTCCCTTGTCTTCTATCCTTGAGTGAATTTGCTTGACAGTTTGTGGCCAAGGATCATTTCCTTGGTGGTTTAACCCCTTTCCTTGGCGGTTTTTGGCACTCAAGGCAATTTAGGATTGTGGTCTCATGAGTAGTCAAGGCGAGAGGCGGAAGAGGAGGCATAAGAGAAGCTCCAAGGGCCACAAGAAGAAAGCAGCCAGCGTCACCAGGTGCAACGCATGCCTCTGAGGACTCTAAGGCCTCCTCTAGGGTCAGCTCCCCCTGCGTTTTCCTCCTCAACCCAATCCCGATGACTTCGGTGGACGGGATGCACCTGACTATCATGCTGCGGCTGATGTCTATTATGACTTGGTGGGGAAGTACCATGAGAAAAGAAGTAAGTCTAGGAAACTTCTTTGCCCTTTTTGTGTTCTATCCGCAATACTTCTGAAGGCATTGAAAGGTCCTAATATGGCTAGAGGGGGGTGAATAGCCTATTTAAAAATCTACAAATCAACTAGAGTAATTTGATTAGTATGACAAATAGCGTAATGCAAACTTGCTCTAGCTCTACAAGGGTTGCAAGCCATCTATCCAACAATTCTAGTTGCAATGATTACTTAGTCACACAACTTCCAATGTAATTACTCACTAAGAGCTCTCAATCTTGCTACTCTACAGAGCTCAACTAGATGAATGTAAATAATAAAGCAAGCTCTCAATTCTAATTACACTAAAGAGCTTGTATCAACTAGTTTGCAAGAATGTAAATAAGTGAGTAGGGTGATTATACCGACGTGTAGGGGATGAACCAATCACAAGAAGAATATATAGCCAATCACCGGGAGAATGCCAAAGACAAGAGACAATCGATTTTCTCCCGAGGTTCACGTGCTTGCCAACACGCTACGTCTCCGTTGTGTCGACCAACACTTGGTGGTTCGGCAGCTAAGAGGTGTTTTACAAACCTCGTCCACACGATTGGACACCGCAAGAACCGACCCACAAGTGAGTTAACTCAATGACACGAGCAATTTAATAGAGTTACCTTTCGGCGCTCCATCGGGGAAGGTACGACTCCCCTCACAATCACCGGAGACGGCCACAAACAATCACCAACTCGTGCCGATCCTCCACCGCTGCACCGAGCTATCTAGGTGGTGGCAACCACCAAGAGTAACAAGCGAAATCCACAGCGCAACACGAATACTAAGTGCCTCTAGATGCAATCACTCAAGCAATGCACTTGGATTCTCTCCCAATCTCACAAAGATGATGAATCAATGATGGAGATGAGTGGGAAGACTTTGGCTAAGCTCACAAGGTTGCTATATCAATGAAAATGTGCAAGAGAGTGAGCTTGAGCTGGCCATGGGGCTTAAATAGAAGTCCCCACAAAATAGAGCCGTTGTACCCCTTCACTGGGCACACTGCGGGCTGACCGGACACTCCGGTCAGACTTGACCGGACGCTGGCCCTCAATGTCTGGTTGCCCGATGGACGCCACGCGTCCCTAGCTTCAAATGCTGTTCATCAGATTTCAATAGCTACGAAGCTGACCGGACGCTCCGGCAAAACTGACCGGACGCTGAAGCCCCAATGTTCGGTCGTTTCCAGTAAGCTCCCCGAGGTGTATTTTTCCGACCGGACGCGTCCGGTGCAATACCCTAGGTACTGTGCAGACCCGTCAGTTTGACCAGACGCAGCCTATCAGTGTCTGGTCGCTGAGTGACCCCGCGTCCGGTCAATAGACCAACGCGCGCACCCTCTGCTGCCACTGACCGGACGCACCGGTCTAGCCGAGTCCAGCGTCCGATCACTTGCAGTGACCTCCAACTTTTCTGTCTAGGGCGCCGGTGGAGTTTCTTACCCTTGCACCTAAACTTCACTACCCTTGATCAAATGTGCCAACCACCAAGTGTATCACCTTGTGCACATGTGTTAGCATATTTTCACAAACATTTTCAAGGGTGTTAGCACTCCACTAGATCCTAAATGCATATGCAATGAGTTAGAGCATCTAGTGGCACTTTGATAACCGCATTCCGATACGAGTTTCACCCCTCTTAATAGTACGGTTATCAATCCTAAATGTGACCACACTCGCTAAGTGTCTTGATCACCAAAACAAAATGGCTCGTATATTTTATACCTTTGCCTTGAGCCTTTTGTTTTTCTCTTTCTTCTTTTCCAAGTTTAAGCATTTGACCATCACCATGCCATCACCATTGTCATGATCTTCATCATTGCTTCACCACTTGGAGTAGTGCTACCTATCTCATAATCATCTTGATAAACTAGGTTAGCACTTAGGGTTTCATCAATTAACCAAAACCAAACTAGAGCTTTCAATCTCCCCCTTTTTTGTAATTGACGACAACCCTTATACAAAGATATGAATTAAAGTTCATTTGAATCCATGTTGCTTGCCCAAGCATATTTACCATGTGTAAAGGATATGGGCAAGTTTCATGAACTCCTTATGATAGCAATTGCTCCCCCTAGATATGTGCTAAGAGTTTGGATTGAAGCTTTGCACATATGATTAGATAGGAAATATAGGAGTCAATTTCTACCAAATGATGCTAAGGTATAAGAGATGGACCTTTGAAGCGTGATACCAATTGGAGTGCACCAATATACCATCCTTAGCACCATTAGTAACTAGACATATACAAGAACTAGAATACCCCGTGAGATCAACATTACATGCAAGAGTCTAGTTTCCATAGAATGAACATAAGTCTAGTTACTTAGCCTATGCATGCTAGTTTTTCATTTCAACATTCAAACCTACAACTAGCATACACCACGCAAAGTATGGATATTTGAAATTAAGTGCCATGCAAGCAAACATATGTAATGCTCATTCAAATGCACCATACAAGTTTATGAGCTTGCTCCCCCTATTTGTATGCTCAAAATTTTAATTGATCCCCTTCTTTTGTCATATATTATCTCTCCCCCTTTGTCATCAATGACCACAAAGGCTTAAAGTATAGATAGGGTAGGATTATTAATGTCAACAATTTGCACAAAAAGTGGCCTCAAATTATAGATATGTTGGGGTGAGACCATGTGAAATGAGGATCATTTTCCTAATTTGGTTCAATCTAGATTACTTGCAAAAGATATTTAACTCGGTTTGATCCAAGGACAAGCTTCTTCACACCTCCAAATAAGGGTTATCTTGTACCATGTTGAGTTAAACACTTATAGCTCATTTTCTAAATCAAACACTAGGTTTACAAGCCCACAAACATGTCATATGCTACCACTAGATCATTTCAAACATACAAGCAATAGTGGTACCATACAAGCATCAAATTCATTTGTTTTTTATGAATGAGCCTAGGACATGATAGAGATGACTAGATGCACTAAACAAGTCCTTAGCAATGGATGAATGACATGTCAATCAACTTTACCTTGCTTGGCTCGAAGGAGAGGCATGTCATATAGTGAGGGTGCATCAACACATATTGGAGAAGTCAAGTATGTTCAATTCATTCCTTAGCTTGCAAAACCTCTTCTCATCAAGTGGCTTGGTGAATATGTCGGCAAGTTGATCTTCGGTGCCCACACTCTCTATGCAAATGTCCCCTTTTTGTTGGTGATCTCTTATGAAATGATGGCGGACATCAATATGCTTTGTTCTTGAGTGTTGAACCGGGTTGTTGGTGAGCTTTACGACACTTTCATTGTCACATAGCAATGGCACTTGCTTGAACTTGATTCCAAAGTCACTCAAAGTAGCCTTCATCCAAAGTAATTGAGCACAACAACTACCGGCCGAAATGTACTCCGCTTCGGCGGTTGAAAGTGCTACACTATTTTGCTTCTTTGATGACCAAGATACAAGTGATCTTCCCAATAGTTGACATGTGCCCGATGTGCTCTTTCTCTCAACTTTGCATCCCGCATAATCAGAATCCGAATATCTAATCAACTCAAATCTTGCTCCTTTGGGATACCATAATCCAACATGTTGTGTATGCTTCAAGTACCTCAATATTCTCTTTGTTGCCTTCAAATGACTTTCTCTTGGTGAGGCTTAAAATCTAGCACACATGCATACACTAAACATCACATCCGGTCTTGATGCGGTCACATAGAGTAGGCTTCTAATCATAGACCGATACATCTTTTGATCCACCATGTTGCCACTAGCATCACTATCCAAGCTTCCACTTGTCCCCATTGGTGTACTAATAGCTTTACTCTCATCCATTTTAAACTTCTTGAGCATATCCTTGATATACTTGCCTTGACTTACAAATGTGCCATTCTTCATTTGCTTGATTTGAAGACCAAGGAAGTAACTAAGTTCTCCAATCATGGACATCTCAAACTCACTTGCCATCATCTTGCCAAACTCCTCACAAAATTCTTGATTTGTTGACCCAAAGATGATATCATCAACATAGATTTGCATTACAAACAAGTCATTCCCAAGCTTCTTGGTGAAGAGAGTGGTGTCAACCTTTCCCATCTTGAATCCCTTAGAGAGTAGCAAATCCCTCAATCTCTCATACCATGCTCTTGGTGCTTGTTTCAATCCATACAAAGCGTTTCTCAACTTGTAAACATGGTTGGGTTTCTTTTCATCTTTAAAACCAGGAGGTTGCTTAACATACACAAGCTCATTGATGTACCCATTGAGAAATGCACTCTTCACATCCATTTGATACAACTTGATGTTGTGGGCACATGCATAAGCTAGCAAGATCCTAATTGCTTCAAATCTTGCAACCGGGGCATATGTTTCTCCAAAGTCAAGACCTTCAATTTGAGTGTAACCTTGAGCCACTAATCTTGCTTTGTTCCTTATTACTATCCCATCTTGATCTTGCTTGTTCCAAAAGACCCACTTAGTTCCAATCACATTATGATCCTTAGGCCTCTCAACTAAATCCCATACTTAGTTTCTTGTGAAGTTGTTTAGCTCTTCATGCATAGCATTGATCCAATCAACATCCTTCAAAGCTTCATCTATCTTTTTAGGTTCAATAGATGACACAAATGAGAAGTGCTCATAAAATGATGCCAATCTTGATCTAGTTTGTACTCCCCTTGAAATATCACCAATGATAGTATCCAATGGATGATCTCTTGCAACATTGGTTGGTTGAAGCACTTGCACTTGATTGCTAGCATTTGATTGATCACTAGGTTGAGATGATGAACTAGCCATTTGTTGATCTTGCATATTTCCATCACTAGTGCTTGCTTGGATTTGATCATGAGAACCACTAGTTTGCACATTTGAGTTAGAGAGCACTTGATTCTTGTCATCTTCAATATCAATCACCTCTCTAGGCCTTAACTCACCAATGTCCATGTTCTTCATTGCATTGACCAATTGAGTGCCTTTTACATCATCTAGGTTCTCATCTTCCTCTTGGGAACCATTTGTTTCATCAAATTCCACATCATGAACCTCCTCAAGAGTACCACTAGCCAAATTCCAAACTCTATAAGCCTTGCTAGTAGTGGAGTAACCAAGCAAGAAACCTTCATCACATTTCTTTTCAAACTTGCTTAATCTAGTGCCTTTCTTCAATATATAGCATTTACAACAAAAACCCGGAAGTATGCTGTGTTGGGCTTTCTTCCATTCAATAGCTCATAAGGTGTCTTTTCCATCATGGTGTGACAATAGAGTCGGTTGCTATAGTAGCAAGCCGTGTTGATTGTTTTAGCCCAAAATGAATGACTCACATTGTACTCACTCAATATTGATCTTGCCATGTTCAATCAAAGTTATATTCTTCCTTTCAACTAAGCCATTTGATTGAGGAGTGTACTTGGCCGAGAATTGATGTCTAATTCCAAATTTATCACACAACTCATCAATTCTAGTGTTCTTGAATTCACTACCATTGTCACTTCTAACTTTCTTGATGGTTGTTTCAAACTCATTGTGAATGCCCTTGACAAATGATTTGAATATTGCAAACACATCACTCTTGTCACCAAGAAAGAACACCCATGTGTATCTAGTGAAATCATCCACAATCACAAATCCATATTTGTTTCCACCAATGCTAGTGTATGTGGTTGGTCCAAACAAGTCCATGTGCATCAACTCAAATGCCTTGGATGTGCTCATCATGCTCTTCTTAGGATGTGTGTTACCAACTTGTTTTCCGACTTGACATGCACTACATAGCTTATCCTTTTCAAATGTGACATCTTTCAAGCCTCTAACTAAGTCATGCTTAATCAACTTGTTCAATTGTTTCATTCCAACATGACCAAGCCTTCTATGCCATAACCAACCCATGCTAGACTTAGTGATCAAACATGTTGACAATTGAGCTTCTCTAGCATTGAAATTAACTAAGTATAGATTCTCATATCTAAATCCTTTAAATATCAAGTTAGAGCCATCTACACTTATGATCTCTACATCATCCACACCAAATATGCACTTGAAACCAAGATCACACAATTGAGCTACCGACAATAGGTTGAAGTTCAAGCTCTCTACAAGTAGCACATTGGAAATGCTCAAATCATTGGATATTGCAATCTTACCAGCCCTTTGACCTTGCCTTTTCCATTGTCATCAAATATGATACTATCAATCCCATTGCTCTTGCTTTCATTGATTGAATTGAACATTCTTGGATCACTGGTCATGTGTTGTGTGAAACCCACTATCAAGCACCCAATGCCTTCCTCCGGCTTTATAATTTACCTATAAAAGAAGATCAATTCCTTTAGGTACCCAAACTTGCTTGGGTCCTTGTAGGTTAGTCACCAAGGTCTTTGGTACCCAAATGGCCTTCTTCTTTGGGCCCACAATTGGTGTACCAATGAACTTAGCCTTCACACCATTGGCACCCTTATAAAGCATGTAACAAGAATCAAATTTGATTGAGGATACATTAGGTAGCTTGTTCTTGTTAGTCTTGCAATTTTGCTCTATATGCCCAACTTGCTTGCATCTATTGCAAAACCGACCATTGCCCTTTACAAAGCTAGCTTTGGGAGTGACAAAGGCCGCCTTGCCTTTCTTGGGGGTATAGCCTAATCCCTCTTTATTGAGAGAAAATCTTTGGCTACCCAAGCACTTTAGCAAGTGGGCTTCTTCACCATAGGCATTGCCTAAGGCACAAGTGAGCTCATTCACCTCCTTCTTGAGGGTTTCATTTTCCACCATAAGTGAGGCATCACAAGTGAGACCATCACTCAAGGGTGAGTGGAAGTAGTAGTGCTACAAGAAAGTGTTAGTAGAGCAAACAATAATGGGTTCATGAAAAGATTCATCAATAAGATCACATGTTAGTCCCACATCACATGTTATGATCACTTGCTCCTTCTTGGCTTCCTCCACTTTGACTTGCTCAATGAGAGAGGAGTGAGCCTTTTCAAGCTTAGAGTGAGCTTTGCCAAGCTTCTCATGGGCTTCCATTAGCCTCTCATGAGTGGCATTGAGCTCATCAAGGGATTGC